>NC_092346.1:54360779-54378279 GCF_963676685.1 Mytilus edulis | reverse complement strand
TAAGAAAATACAGGATGAAATACAGCGAAAGTATTAGGAACTATATTCGTAGACAACGAAAAATAAAGGGCGACAATTTCACATCTAAATAATATTCATTTCAAAACGAAGCTCTATGATATTTCCCGTTGAATATTAAAAATATTCGAAATTATGTGTAAGTATAGTTTCAAACTAAGTGCAATTAATCATACCTATTATACAAGTTACTCTGTATAGTTTTTTGTTTCCAGATCGCTTTACTGTAAAAATAAAGTCTCAACAAATGAGACCGGATTTAGAATTGGCCCCCTGAAATAAGAAATTAAATGTAATTATTAGGTAAAATAACTATAATTATTATTTTGGTTAAATTATGTTCTTTTAGCTCATTTGACTTCGGAGCGCCCTTCCAAACACCCATTCCTGGATCAGCGTATGCAAAGGACATTTCTAAAATACCAAGGGGACCATCATGATATATTAGTCTAAAACAGACACAAAACAAAAGGCTAACAGCAGTCAACAAAAATAAAACTTAAATATAAAAATGAGATACCTGAACCCAACTGAAATTTATTTAGTACACAAAAAAAGGAAACTTTCAAAATTTTATCCTGTACTTCTGATCACTTCTATTCAAAAGAATTTTAAGGAACACTTAACTATAGGTGGATTTTTTTAATGTTATTTTTGCTTATGAGTCTCTTTTCTTTTCCTATATATCCTTAGCTTTAATTTATTCGGAGTGTTCTTAATGAAAGTAAATACAAAAAATTAAGGCTCTTCTGAAACACGACCATGAGAAAGAGTCGTTTTCATTTTTATCGCATTGCCTTAGTAAACAGCTGTTAAATTATTTTATTCTATTTCAAATTATCTTGGATTTTCATAAAACTATACAAATAATCTAGTTATATATTGATCTTACAGAATGCAGAATTGTTTTGTAGTTATGTGAATTGCTGTCAAACTTAAGTATTTAATTAATAGGTAAAAAAAAAAAGCAAAATTCCAGTTTGGGTCTAAATTCCGAAAAGTCACCTACAAATTTTTTTAATAACTTTTTCAAAACATATTGGATTTTCATCAAACTTTACAGCTTAGATATCTCAATTATATATTGATCTTACAGAATGCTAGGTTGTTTGGTAGTTTGGTGATTCGCTTTCAAATTTACGGATTTAATTTAAAGGTACAAAAAAGCAAGAATTTTTAGTTTCGACTTAGTTCGGAAAGTCACCTTAAAGGTAGCACAATACAAAGATTTTTTCACTTCCAATCACTAACCTTTGAAATGGTGTAACTTTCTTATGAATGCATAGAAAATGATAAAAGAGGTATATATAGATAGACAAACGATTAATCTTTTAAATGAATGCAATATTTTTATTATGCAATCATTATGTAATCAATAATTATGTAATTAGTGGCAAAATCTGGGTAAGTTCACTTGAATGAATTTAACTCTATCATCTCTTTAACTATACAGAAAATTTTAACGAAATCTGAATCAACACATCATGGGCTTCAAAAGAGTGTCTCAGATTGTCCCTATGGTATTCCATTCTCTCATAAATCTCTAATTAGTGTAAACATCCTAACCACATAAAAGAAGATAATGTTTAACTATGTGTAAAATTTGTTCTATACATTCTATCTGAAAGCTGAGACACTTTTTGTAGATAATGGTCATAGGAACAACATATAATAAAATCAACCCTCTAGGAATACATATGCAGAAGCTAATTTCATTTGAAAGTGGAAATTTGGTGAAAAATATTTTAGACAGTGTTTACATTATAATTGGTTACATAATTGTTGCATAATACTAACATTGCATTTATTTGAAAGAGTGATCTGTTAGCTATCCAAAACTAACACTTTTATAAATTTTCAAGCATTATTAAGAAAGCTACAGCATTTTAAAACTTGGGAGTTGGAGTTATAAAATCTTTGTATTGTGCTACCTTAAGTTTTTTAATATCTTTATCAAATCAACTCGGGTTTTAATAAAATTTTATAGCTATCTCATTTATATATTGGGTTTACAGAATGCCAGGTTTTTGGTAGTTTGGTGTCATACTGTCAGTTTTACAGATTTAATTGATCGGTCAAAAAAGCTAGCATTTTAAGTTTGGACTAAATTCAGATAGTCAACTTTGATTTTTAAAAATCTACAGCTATCTTAAATATATATTGATCTTACAAAATACCACGATGATTGGTTATTGCTGTCAAATTTAAATGTTCAATTTATAATTATCTATCTGAATAACTGAAGCTTTTATTATTTTTCATATTAATTCGATCCTTAATTTGAAAGCAATACACAAAACTAATTTAAGTATTGAATTAATATGTTAAAAAAAGCTAAATTTGTCTGTTTCGACTAAATTCAGATAGATACCTATAAATTGAATATTTAAATTTAACAGCGATAAACCAAATTAAGTCCTGAATTAATAATACAATACTCAAGTGTGATCCTCTAGAATCAAGTCTTTGTTTTTTATCAAGCAAATGAACCCAACCGATAAATGGTCCTTCCTATTTTACTTGGAGAAGAGGAGAATTTCTTTTAGAGTAGAAATTTCACAAAACTGAAGAAAGAGCGTCCATAACTCAGTGGTTAGGACACTGGTATTGTAATTTAGGGATCCCAGGTTTGATTAAAACTTCGGGCGGGGGGGGGGGGGGGGGGGGGTAGGAGATAATATTCACAACGCCCTTAGTTTTTGCAGCCGTTGTATGGGGGTTAAAACCCAATATTTTAGTATCAGAAGTGCCTCTGCTTGTAAAGTTATGATGCTAAGTTTTGACATGCAAAATCGGTAGTTGAGCGATAAGTAAAATCACAAAAATACTGGACTCCGAGGAAAATTTAAAACGGAAAGTCCCTAATCAAATGGGAAAATAAATGATAAAAACAATTCAAAACGAATGAACGACAACTGTCATATTCCTGACTTGCTATAGGTATTTTCAAACGTAAACAATGATGGATTGAACCTGGTTTTAATAGTGTATAGTTGAGCGAAATACATTTACCGAGCAGACGTATTTTTGATTCCGTGATTGACATAAAGACTTGTCCGTTTTCTAATTGATTTCTCACTTACTTTGATATTTGAGCGCACCAAACAGTATATTAAGGTGATTTAAAAAAAACTGTATTCTTTAACATTAATTGTAGATATGTATAAACAAAAGTTGAAATACAGACTGTTTAACGCATTATTCTTGCTATCGGTTTTCATGATAAGAGGTACGTTTATGAGAGCCTGGATTATATATAAGGATCTAACTTAACATGTGATGAATGCTAAACCTTTATAGTTCCAATGCAGAATAATACCAGCTTATAAAGAAAATCAAGATATTAATGACACATTGAAAGACAGAAACTGTTAAATCAAGTGGTATCATGGCTTTAGTGAGCGCAAAAGAAAATTGAAAAATGTAAATGAAAATGTGAAGAATGCTAAAATTGAAATCATGCCCTCAAATAACAAAGACAAAACTAGAAATGAAAATGTTAACATCGTCGACGTTAGTGTTGATTGTAATGAACAGTTAATGATTGTAGATAAATGATGAAATTAAGAAGAAAGTCGATGATGATGAGAATGCTACTATTTTCAACATAAATGGAATCAGTTGTGACGAGGATGGTAATGTGGTGAATGGTTTGATGAGTTATATAAATGGTGATGTTTTTAAGGCTGGTGCGTCGGATTTAGACATGGTGGTAAATGGATGATAAAAAAAGATGAAAAGAAAGACAGTCAAGGTACTTGTGATGATCAAACGATTTCAAATGAACGAAATTAAGTTGTAAAAAACACAATATTGTACATGAAATCAAACCAGCATGATTCTTTACAGATTCAAACTGAAGCTATTGTACATAAAAATAAGGAAAGCATTTTAAAATGTAAAAGATTGTAATTCAAAAGAATATGAACATTTAGATTTTTCTATCAAAGTTTATTCCTTTTCTTGTATTGATTTCACAAGAACTGGAATTGGAGATACAGACAAACATTTCGGCTGTTCGGGCCTCAGTTACTGACAGACAAGAAAGTATTCAACCAGATTTGTTCCCACCTAGCAGCTGCATCTAAATCTAACTGTAGGGCATCACACAGTCACTTTGAGATTTGATGGTTTTGTACATCATAATGTCATCGGCAAACAGTCTGAGCTCACCTCAGAAAGAAATATTACTGGATACGTATTATGAGCAAGACAAATGAAAAGAAGAAAAAAACTAAATATTTTCCTAATGTAAATAATGTTAAACAGAGAGTACGATCATCGCCTTATGACAAAAATGATAAGAATGGATCACCTTAAAACATTTATCATTTTGCAATTATGTAAAAAATGTAAAATATTTACATAATGGTAATATTTACCACAGTGATGGGACAAATAATAGACAAAGTTTTGCCATAAAGTGTAAACAAACGTTTGTGAAAATTTAAAACAAATATGTAAAGATAAAAAATAAAGATTATTACATTTACAGTTTGAATACGATAACAGTATTTAGAATATAATGAATGTTTATGCGCCTATTATTGTAAGTGAAATGGGAGATTTAAAAAAAAATATCATTTTTGTATAAAAATATTGTACAAATTATAATTTGTAAAAAAATATTGTACAAATTCTAATTTGTACAAAAACATTGTACAAATTTTGACTTTGTACAAATTGTAATTTGTACAAAAAGTGCCTGTACACATAATAGTTTGTACAAAATATGGCTTAATTTCACTTATAACTTGTACAATATTTTACATATAATAAGTTTCAAATTAAATGATAAAAAATAATTTCAATTTTAATTACGAATCAACAAACTGATAACTCTATTTACAATACTATACAATAATATACAATGCTCTTATTTGTTGGAGCAGGTGAGCGAACCATGACACCTTGAATTACACAATAAATCCTGCTTTTTGCATTTACACTTCGAACTGTAACAACCACCTTTACATTTGCAAGATAGATAACCCTGTCCACCAGTTTAAGATTTTTTTCACAGCTTCCCGTATGAAAAGTTGTAAATCTTGGATTTGTGTAACGGACAAAGAAGAGTCACTAATTGATTCTAGTTGGTTTCTGCTTAAGGTGGCACGGTAGTATTTCCTGGCCAATGAGGGATAATGATAGCCTTTTTAGAATTTTCACCACTTTCTAACACTGCAAAAAATTCTACATTCACAATTAACTGAAGTACTTTCATTTTACTATTCAGAAATGAATTTGAATATGTATCATGACCGTATACTTTTTTGCAATTTAAAAACCTATGGCCACTAGTACTTTCAGGTCTTTTATGGTGCAGTGAATACAAAATTCTCAAAAATTCTCAAAAATTCATTTTCATCTGTGTATGTAAAATTATTTCATATTTTTCTACACCTGATTCATCACTCAGTTTGGGAAAGTATGTTCAGTTGATACTGTTTTTTTTTTGTCCAATCACACTGTTTAGATACATTTACCTAAGTAGGGTACACAAAAGAGCAACCTAAAATCTGGAATGCAAATACTACCGTGCCACCTTAACCAAGACATAACAAACTTGAAACCAGTCATGACACCTATGATGCATGGACTTCTTACTTTGGAACATATTACAATAAAGAATACTAGTCTGCACTCATTTCTTACAAAAAAAAAATGGAACATTACATCTCTACCCCATCTGGCAGATTTTCACTTTTTTTTTCATCTTACCATTTTTACTTAAGGAGTGAACACAGAAGTTAAACTTGGTTATTCAGGAGGAATTATTGGATTGCCCACTCTGTTTATGGTTAATCTGACTGAAAGAAACAGTTTAAGCACCAAATCATAAAAACTGATATTAAAGTTCATTCCACATTTTACAGCATGCCTTATATTACTTTAAACATTTCCAGATTATGAGGGTAATACAACAAGAGTCTTTAGATTGCAGTTAACTATCATCCCAAAATCTGTTTGACAATACATGTACTAGAATATATCTCTAAGTTGACTGTATGTCTATTTCTCATGTATGCGTTAAGTTAAATTATGTCCCCTTACATAATCAATTTGCCTTTATTGTGATTTTCACTGTCAGAAAATCTTAACAACTAATGGTATTTGCATAGAAAATGAATAAACCATTGAATCTTGCTGATATAACATCATACATACATTCTTTGTAAAAAATAATGTCTAGTCAATGTATAGAAACCCCTATTTCTATCTCTATTTCAGACCAATATGAGAGCTAAATGAATAAGTAAGGACCCCTTAACCACTTACTGGTTCCCCAAAAGCTCCAACTGGTGTCATGTTACATCAGAACTACAAATTAAACCTCAAGAAAACTAGTTTAGCTGTACTTGTACTGAAAAAAATAAGAAATTATGCAATTTATTTATTTCGGTGAAAATAATAGGATGTACATGCAACCGAAGAATGTCGTGTCTCAAATTTCAGTGGTTGCACATGTGTCAGACACTGCGAAAAGTCAAAGCGAGCATTTATAGTTAAAAATGTATTGCAAGTTACATAAAAATAATGAAGTTCTACTTTCTAGGTAAATTTTTACATTATTACCTACAGATCAGACAAAATTTGCTGAATCAGCAATTTTTACTTTCAGTGGTGAGGTTTAAGGCTTGTTTGTATTATAGTTGCCCTTAATCAACTTTGTATTGATAAACTTACAAATTGCATAGGTAAAAAAAGTTCCTTTATTGATTTATTGTAAAAATATATATCCCCCTTAAGGTGGCACGGTAGTATTTCCTGGCCCATAAGGGATAATGATAGCCTTTTTAGAATTTTCACCACTTTCTAACACTGCAAAACATTCTACATTCACAGTTAACTGAAGTACTTTCATTTTACTATTCAGAAATGAATTTGAATATGTATCATGACCGTATACTTTTTTTGCTATTTTTAAAAACCTAAGACCACTAGTACTTTTAGGTCTTTTATGGTGCAGTGAATACAACATTCTCAAAAATTCTCAAAAAATCATTTTCATCTGTATGTAAAATTATTTCATATTTTTCTACACCTGATTCATCACTCAGTTTGGGAAAGTATGTTCAGTTGATACTGTTTTTATTTTGTCCAATCACACTGTTTAGATACATTTACCTAAGTAGGGCACACAAAAGAGCAACCTAAAATCTGGAATACAAATACTACCGTGCCACCTTAAGACTCCTGATAAATTACCAGCTATTGTTCCTACACGATAGCAAAAATTCCTACTTCTACAACACCTTGTATATTCATCGAATCAGTCGGTGCCCGGTCACGCTGTGATATTGGAATAATAACATTGTCTCTAACAGATAACTCACTCAGTTTCTGTTTTGTATTTATTGTAAGGACATCTGCTTGGATTTTGTTGGCCAGACAATGCGCGTTTTCTAGTACGAATGATTGGGGTTTCGACTTCCTCTGATACAACTTCAATAGTTGTACTAGTTGATCCAGAATCGTTAAGTTCTCTTTCTGATTCTAACGATTCAGCATCTGTGTTTTCAGAACCAAACAAAGCACGATAAGGCGATTGGTCAATTACTCTGTGATATTATCTATTTTTCTGATATTGCACAAAGCGCGAACCTTCAGACCACTGTTGTGTGTCATTGTCATTCATCCATGATATGAGGATTTCTTTAATGTCTGCATTTTCTCTTTCTACAGACCCTTGACTTTGGGGATGTCTTGGTCGCCCATGAACTATTACCAATTCTGACCATAATGAATTCAGATCAGTAATTATATGTGCAGTGAACTCTCTCCCGTTATCGCTTTGGAGGATGTGGGGTGCACCAAAGATAAAAAAAATGTCAAGTAATTGATACGCAACATCAGCAGCTCTTGTAGATTTCAGAGCTCTAAGCACGCTAAATTTGGTAAGATGATCTGGATAGTGCATTATCCATTTACATTCATGGTCGGGGACAGATTGCAGGTCTACAAGGTCAACCTGCCCTCTACAGTTGAAATCAGCAGACATTATAGGTTTAACAACAAGTTTTGATATGTCAGTACGTTTTCGTTTCAAGATACATTGTTCACAGTTGGTTGCAAATATGCGTATTGCTTCCCGGCTAATGCTAGCAAAATGTTTTTTTGGAGTTCTTTGTTAGATTTATGGAGACCTCCTTGACTGACCCCAAGATGTGCTGTTTTTATATTATCATACATATCCGCAATGGATAAGTAGTAAAGTATGGTGTCATCTGAAAGTAAGAATTAAACCATTTTGAGTATGGCACAAAGCTAAACTTGAATTTTGTTATAAAGATAATTATGTTATGAGTCATAACAGTGATATGCTAGTTCAAATATAAGAAGTTCTGTGAAAAACTTAAACTCATATGGTCGTCTGTTTTGTGACCTGAAGTTCTTTAAATAATACTTGTACACACTTATTTGCTGTGATCATAAAGAGTTACGATTTTAGGTTGGTGTGCCATAGTGACTGTAATCTTCTGAATGCAATAATGCATATTATGATTAATTTGATACATCGTCATGAACATGCATGAAATGTTTGCTACTGGACGTTAAGCAACAACCAATCAATCAATCAATCAATCAATCAATCAATCAATCAATTAATCAATCAATCAATCAATCAATCAATCAATTAAAATTCCAGGATTCCGGATAGATTTTTGTTTCCAGACCCTCTTCTATATTTGTCATATAAAACAAAACAAAACTAACCATTTCTTCCTTTTTTATCAGCTTTTCAGGAATATGACAGTTCTTGTCCATTCGTTTTTGATACGTTTTGTTATTTGATTTTGCAATATGATTATGGACTTTCCGAATTGATTTTCCTCTAAGTTCAGTATTTTTGCGATTTTACTTTTTTTTTCAATACCTGCAACTTCAATAACATCATATTTTTTTAGCAAATGTCTGTCTTGATCACTTTGTTTCAATTCCTCTTATGCATTTTTAAGTTTAGAAATTAACTCATTAAATTGTCCCTAGTATAAATATTGTTGTGCTTAAATAAAAATGTGTTATTCTCAGCAAATTGCAGAATTTATCCTGTTGATCAACAATACTAGCCATTTTTTGAACGCTAACTTTTACCTTTGTTAATGACCATATGAAATACAAGTGAACAGGAGTTCAATTTATAATATGATAAATTATTGTACAAGTTATAAGTGAAATTAAGCCTTGTTTTGTACAAATTATAATTTGTACAAACACTTTTTGTACAAATTATAATTTGTACAAATGATAACTTGTACACCACATATATATATGAACCCAATACTTCTTATATAAATTCTCTTACATAAACTATTGTTATGAATTTTTTATACAATTATATTGTTTTACCTCCCCTACAATATCTAGAATGTTTGACTCGGAACCGAGTAAGACGTATCCCTTACGAAACACAAATTCGTAACTTAATGTTTCATATTATGCAGTGATAAAGTATTAAATATTCGTACAGAATAAGTTAACATTATCTTCTAACGTATGAGGATATATATCTTCTGCGTCTAAAAATAAAGCGACTCTTTCAAAACATTGATTAAGTTATAGTTATTGACCAAGCAAGTCGGTATATGTTATTTAATCTGCACAGCTCGAGTGACCCAGCTTAACCCGAACGACGTAGGAGTTCGGGTTATTGGGTCATCTCGTGCTGTGCAGATTAAATACATATACCGATTTGATTGGTCAATAACTGTTTTAACACATGACGCAATAAATTTACGTAAACGTTTTAGAAATTTAGAAATGTGGACGATGTTCCGCAATCCACGGATCCTAGGAAATATTCTTGTAGGGTAAAGAAAGGGAGAAATACGACTTTGGTAAGTTTTAAATTGATAACTTTTTTTTATATTTAGTCATATTCAAAAATTTTAATTAGAGGCGATTAAGACTTTGACAAATAGTGTACTTTCAAATCGGTGTATGATAAAAAAAAATCATAACTGAAAGGGTTATTGAGTTTAGATTAATTGCTTTTGAATTTCTTTCTCCAATTATACTCTAAATGAGAAAGATGTTATATTACCTAAAAAAAATGTTAAATAAACAGAAAATACCTTTCTCTTTCCAATCTTTTACTACCCCAGCCCCCCAAATTTCTTTTTATCTACTGTATTAATTTTTAAGATACGTCCATCTAAATGAAGTCTGATGGTTCTCCAGCTACCCCCCCCCCCCCCCTGTTTTTGATCCTCATTAAATTCGATCCAAAAATAGTCGCTTTGTAGGAATAGTTAATCAAAAAGTCGTTAATGGAAAAGAAAGTAAAATTTGTGCTGTATTATATAAACTTGTATTTTTATATTATAATGATTACGGAATAGACACTAAGTGGATATCATATATTAAAAATATTTTTGATAATTGTGGTATGTCCAATATATGGAATACACAGTTTGCTGACAAATGGGTGTCAAAATGTATTGAGCAAAAACTCAAAGATCAGTTTCAGCAAGAATGCTTTGCATTTGTTGCAGAATCACCTAAAACTTTATGCTATCGTATTTTTAAAAATAATTTTCAATTGGAAAAATATTTTTCTGTTTTACCTCACAAATTCATTTATACATTATGCAAATATAGATGTGGTAGTCACCACTTGCCGATTGAGTCTGGAAGGTGGCAGGGTTTACCGAGAGAAGACAGAATCTGCTGTCTCTGTGACTCAAACGACATTGGTGACGAGAACCATTATATTATGAATTGTGGATCTTTTATGTTTGAAAGAAAGAAATTTTTACCTACATACTGCTGGTCTAACCCTAATATATATAAGTTTGATCAACTGTTTAATTCATGTAATATTGTAATATTAGAAAAACTATGTAAATTTATCAAAGTTATAAATGTGAAAGTCAGTCCTCCAAGTTAATTTCATTGTATTGTTCACACATGCTTGTAAAAATTGTACCTTATAGTTATATTTATGTATGTTCTCTATAACTATGTAATTGTAGTTTTATGAGAAATAAAGTATTCGTATTCGTATTCGTTAAAAATTCCAATGAGTCTAAAACTAATCCAAATCAGATTTCTTTTATTCGGATATTCTTAGATAATTTCTTTTTTGGCAGAAATTATAAAAAAAATGTTTAAACTATCTTTCGGCCTTTAAACACTGATTTAAGATTTATGTGGTACACAAAGTATAATAAAATATGTCCCAGCTTAGATAAAAAAAAGGAATGAGAAACCTTTCTTTTTCCCTATTTTGAAACTACGATATTGTGTTATTTCAAGTCAGACGGCGGATTCGGGGATAGGGGCGACTAGGTTGTTCACCCTAGGATTAGACAAGATATCGTTTTTTAGCATAAAATTGCCAATATTGTTTTTAGTCGCGCTACACTCGGTGATATTATTTTAATTTTATTGAATAACGCCCCCTCAAAATCCAGGAACCGCCCCTAAAGGAAAAAATAGATTTGAACTGTGCAGTATATCTGAGGTAGTTAATGCACACCTTTGCTGTGCATTATCCAGATTATATCACAGTAAGAACAAAGGGATTTTACCCATGCCATGTGTTAATGAAGATTTATCGTAAGCGTCAGATGAAGAATCAATGTGTACTTTGGTACATTGTAGATCTTCTTTTTCTTTAGGTTTTCAGTAGTCCTTTATTGATCTGAAGATTATGTACTGTTTCGCGCAGGGTGGCCTATATAATATTTATAAAAACACACACAATTTTGGGAATAAATTTGAAGTACGTAATTTTTTAAATGGTAATTAAAACTATGTACAAGGTCCAATACTGATCATGAATATTCCAATTTTGGTCGTACTAGTGCCATATATGCCTACGTTTTGATGTTCTGACATGATATTTCTAAATTTCTTTTTAAGAAGCCCAAAGATTTGTTGCCATTAGCTATGATGTTGTCTGTATGTTTTGACCATATTAAGTTTGCTTGTAGTGAACTGCCCAGATATTTAACTGAATAGACTAGTTCAAGTTTGTGATTGTGGAGGAAATAGTCATGTTTAAACGGGTATTTATTTTGTGAGACTGTAAGGATTGTAAATTTATCTGGATGGAAAGTATTCAACCAGATTTGTTCCCACCTAGCAGCTGCATCTAAATCTAACTGTAGTGCATCACACAGTCACTTTGAGATTTGAAGGTTTTGTACATGATAATGTCATCGGCAAACAGTCTGAGATCACCTCAAATAGAAAGTCAACTGGATATGTATGATGGGCAAGAAAAAAGAAAAAAGGAAAAAAACTAAATATTTTCCTAATGTAAATAATGTTAAACAGAAAGTACGATTATCGCCTTATGAAAAAAAATAAACAGAATGGATCATCTTAAAGCATTTATCATTTTGCAATTATGTAAAAAATGTAAAACATTTATATAATGGTAATATTTACCACCACAGTGATGGGACAAATTATAGACAAAGGTTTGCCGTACAGTGTAAACAAACGTTTGTGAAAATGTTAAACAAATATATAAAGATAAAAAAATAAAGATTATTACATTTACAGTTTGAATATGATAACAGTATTTAGAATATAATGAATGTTTATGCGCCTTTTATTGTAAGTGAAAAGGTAGATTTAAAAAAAAAAATTTTTTTTGTATAAAAATATTGTACAAATTATAATTTGTACAAAAACATTGTACAAATTTTGACTTTGTACAAATTGTAATTTGTACAAAAAGTGCCTGTACAAATTATAATTTGTACAAAATATGGCTTAATTTCACTTATAACTTGTACAATATGTTACATATAATAAGTTTCAAATTAAATGATAAAAAATAATTTCAATTTTAATTACGAATCAACACACTGATAACTCTATTTACAATACTATACAATAATATACAATGCTCTTATTTGTTGGAGCAGGTGAGCGAACCATGACACCTTGAATTACACAATAAATCCTGCTTTTTGCTTATACACTTCGAACTGTATCAACCACCTTTACATTTGCAAGATAGATAATCCTGTCCACCAGTTTTTGATTTTTTTTACAGCTTCCCTTATTGAAAGTTGTAAATCTGGAATTTGTGTAACGGACAAAGAAGAGTCACTAATTGATTCTAGTTGGTTTCTGCTTAAGACTCCTGATAAATTACCAGCTATTGTTCCTACACTATAGCAAAAATTTCCTACTTCTACAACAACATCTTGTATATTCATCGAATCGGTCGGTGCCCGGTCACGCTGTGATATTGGAAAAATAACATTGTCTCTAACAGATAACTCACTCAGTTTCTGTTTTCTATTTATTGTAAGGACATCTGCTTGGATTTGTTGGCCAGACAATGCGCGTTTTCTTGTACGAATGATTGGGGTTTCGACTTCCTCTGATACAACTTCAATAGTTGTACTAGTTGATCCAGAATCGTTAAGTTCTCTTTCTGATTTAAACGATTCAGCATCTGTGGTTTCAGAACCAAACAAAGCACGATAAGGCGATTGGTCAATTACTCTGTGATATTATCAATTTTCTGAAATTCCACAAAGCACGAACCTTCAGACCACTGTTGTGGGTCATTGTCATTCATCCATGATGTGAGGATTTCTTTAATGTCTGCATTTGCATTTGCTGTTTCTACAGACCCTTGACTTTAGGGATGTCTTGGTCGTCCATGAACTATTACCAATTCTGACCATAATGAATTCAGTTCAGTAATTATATGTGCAGTGAACTCTCTCCCATTATCGCTTTGGAGGATGTGGGGTGCACTAAAGATAAAAAAAATGTCAAGTAATTGATACTCAACATCAGCAGCTCTCGTAGATTTCAGAGCTCTAAGCACGCTAAATTTGGTAAGATGATCTGGATAGTGCATTATCCATTTACATTCATGGTCGGGGACAGATTGAAGGTCTACAAGGTCAACCTGCCCTCTTCAGTTGAAATCAGCAGACATTATAGGTTTAACAACAAGTTTTGATATGTCAGTACTTTTTCGTTTCAAGATACATTGTTCACAGTTGGTTGCAAATATGCGTATTGATTCCCGGCTAATGCTAGCAATATGTATTTTTTTAGTTCTTTGTTAGATTTATGGAGACCTCCTTGACCGACCCCAAGATGTGCTGTTTTTATATTATCATACATATCCGCAATGGATAAGTAGTAAAGTATGGTGTCATCTGAAAGTAAGAATTAAACCATTTCGAGTATGGCACAAAGCTAAACTTGATTTTGTTATAAAGATAATTATGTTATGAGTCCTAACAGCGATATGCTTGTTCAAATATAAGAAGTTCTGTGAAAAACTTGAGCTCATATGGTCGTCTGTTTTGTAACCTGAAGTTCTTTAAATAATACTTGTACACACTTATTTACTGTGATCATATATAGTTACGATTTTAGGTTGGTGTGCCATAGTGACTGTAATCTTCTGAATGCAATAATGCATATTATGATTAATTTGATACATCGTCATGAACATGCATGAAATATTTGCTACTGGACGTCAATTAATCAATCAATCAATCAATCAATCAATCAATCAATCAATCAACTAATCAATCAATCAATTAAAATCCCAGGAATCCGGATAGATTTTTGTTTCTAGACCCTCTTCTATATTTGTCATATAAAACAAAACAAAACTTACCATTTCTTCCTTTTTTATGAGCTTTTCAATACCTGCAACTTCAATAACATCATATTGTTAGCAAATGTCTTGTCTTGGTCACTTTGTTTCAATTCCCCTTTTGCATTTTTAATTTTTTGAACGCTAACTTTAACCTTTGTTAATGACCATATGAAAGACAAGTGAACAGGAGTTCAATTTATAAGATGATAAATTATTGTAAGTTATAAGTGAAATTAAGCCTTATTTTGTACAAATTGTAATTTGTACAAGCACTTTTTGTACAAATTATAATTTGTCCAAAGTCAAAATACAAATTATAATTTGTACAATTTTTTTGTACAAATGATAACTTGTACACCACATATATATATGAACCCAATACTTCTTATATAATAGAATTTAAGTTAATAGACTTAAATTCAGTTATCGCCGGGGCCACTCACGGATTGTGTTTCATGTTTTAGATTTACCCAACATGTGTGACGATATATTCTGTGACGTCATTTAGTCCTTTTTAGAATTTCCTCGCAGCAAGCAAGCTGTTTAAATTTTGTAAGCGGTAAACTTGACTCATGCTTCTAATGTTTATTAGAAGTACTAATCTTAGAAAGAATTCGTTTTATCGATCCATTTTTTAACCATATTGCATCGCCACGTGGAGAGCACATGCAAAGACTGAATGAGAAATTGGTCCCATGAATGGATTATTCGTTTTCATTTTTATAATTATTTAATTTTTACAAGTGTGAGTAATTAGATGCAATATTGTCCTAAGATTTGCAGACTATAATGATTATCATGTTTACCATGCGTCATTGTATATTTCTACATAAATTAGATGCACGACGAGTTTAATTTGTTTTTAGTTTAATTTTTTTTATATATTACCTTTTCCCCATATCTTATACTATTGAAATTGAGTATTGACAGATCGTCTACTGCCTATGGGTAAGCCTAACAAATTGTATTTTGCGCTGTAACAGATCATGCAGGTTAGTAACGTGTATTTAATGAACTCCCGAAAACTTCCGAATTAAAAGTAAATTTTCCTTAAGAGGGTATACATCGGTAATTGTGTATCTAGATCTTTTATAGCACATATATACAGCAAATATTCCATGAAAGGATATGAACGTAAAAGGGACGTACTCTTTGGGGCGAAGGACCCAGGTTCGTAACCGGAAGTTCAACTTTAGATACAAATAAACAAAAATCTTGGAAATCTTGAACAGAGACGATACCCGGAGTTAAGAAGCAGTAGCCAAAAGAAATCATTGCTAAATGTTAGCTTGCTGGTGGATTTAAGCAAATATTATCATTATCTGTATATATCCGGCTATAAATTTTGCGTGTACCTACACATTTGTGTACTAAAAATTGTCCAGAGTCGTTCATCACAGTGTCATGTATACATTTTTTAGTTGCTACTACTCTCTAGCCTAGACTAGGTCGATATGGTATGAATAGTTCAGTTAAATCAAGAATTTAGCCATATGTAAACAGGCCACAGCTTGAATTATTGTTGTAATAACTCAATCATATACTAATATTACACTACATGTATGTTACTATCAACTGACTATGGATTTAAGTTAAATAAATATATAAATCTGTATACATTGTGTATATACTAATTTTGAATTAAATTTTTTTAAATTATTGTAACTATTATCGACACAACTACATGTATGAGTATACATAATTTTTAATTGTTTCTTTGTACAGTCATTTGATTTTCTTATGTCAATGCTATGTAGAATGGTGGAACTAATATTTACTTTTTGTTGAGTTGTAGCACAATGTTGGGTAAATCAGTTAGAGACCTTGCTCGGCCACAGAACACGGCCAAGGGTTGGAACAGTTGGACCAGAGACTTGGACAACAAGGACACACTAGTTTTTACAGATGGGTTACCAGACTGGACTGGATTCACGACTCATAACGCCACTAACTCAACTCCTTTGGTCACCTACATTTGTACATTGAATCATCATCGATGTTATTTATGCCAACCCCTAGAGCTTTGCATTGGTATGATCCAGTTGAGAATTTTTCAGGTAATCGTCAGATTTACTAGTTAAAAGCAGTATTTACTTTTAAGTTAAACCCCCGCATGTACAAATGTACATGTGATTACAACATATAACAAACATATTTATATAGATTACGACAACTTTTTCTAATCTTATGGGTTAGTTTGAAAAGATTTGTGTAACGTTTATATTTTAGTTTCTAAACTTAATTGCTGAATGTGTTACTTTTACAAATTTATATGGCCTTACAATGATGGGATGCCGCATCATGTGTTTGAAATAAAAAACTTTCGTAAATATGAGGTTACATTTTGTACATTCTATATAATTGTTATATAATATATATATATTAAATGAATTTTGAATGGAGGACGCTATCGATTTATATAACATTATAATATTTATCTTGTTTAATAACCTGATAAAAAATCAGATATGCATGCACTGCATGAATACAGATTTTGCAATAAAGTACCACAATTTAAAGGACAAAAGTTTATAGATGTGTATATTTATTGATCACTAATTTAGGACAGACTTCTTTTTGCTGTTTGCCACAAACCCTACAAATCAGTCTCAGGGTTTTGAACATTTTCCCCCCATTATTATTGATTTTTTTTTTCTATACATGTATATATATATATATATATTAAGGGAAAAAAGGGGTGCAATGGGTTTATCTTGTAATCAACTTTTAAATAAGACTATTTTAAGTTTTGTGTAATTTAAATGTGTCAGTAGCAGTTAAACGGATATGTACATGTAATATTAGCAAATCTATTACAAACTAAGTTATTATTTACAGCTTGTCTTGCAGTCTACTCCACCGTTAAAAATCTTTAGTATTTAGGTG